>NC_056745.1:1484879697-1484927197 GCF_019279795.1 Protopterus annectens | reverse complement strand
GGGGTAAAACTATCATCCTATGCACATACATACAAAAAATGTGATGCCAGGTTTACCTACACATGTAATGGTTGTGCACTGCTAGCATCACACAGAGTCAGCCCTGAATTACAGCAGTTGAAACTGCAGGACTATTAAGGTAAGTGTTGAACCTGGAGCAGGAAAATAATGACAGCAATGACATCAATATGTGACAGGACTGACTTATGACAATAGATTTCTGCCATTTATCAGCTAACATGTCTCATACATTGAAAATACACAGTACAAAAAGCAGTCCGAAGTCTAATTATCACTGTATTCTCACAGTGGAGCAATAAGCCTCACTGATGTATCGATGATTTCAAGGTGGTAATCATAAAAGTAAAGAGACTGTAAGAAATCAGTAAAAGTTTCAAAACAAAATCACAAATACATATACTAAGCACTTAGTCAACTATGCGCCCTGTGCATCAGAAAAAAAATACATACATTTTGGGTTGGAAGGGTGGCTTAATGTCTAAGGTGTTTGCCTTACAAACACAAGGTGCAGGGTTTGAGTCTCACAAGGGATAATTGGCTAGGCTTAAAATGGCTCACAAGGGCAGTTAGCTTAGTACTAAACTATGAACCTATGAACCATATCCCTGAATCCAAACGATAGAACAAAGATATGGCAACATTATCATCATTTGTACAGGGTGGGGTTTGGGGGGGGGTGCAGGAAGCCAAGGCTGACACAAAAGATAGTGAGTGTGTGTGGGTAAGAAAGACAGTCAGGCATAAATGTATCTAATTATTCAATGGCCACTGAGACAGAATGACCTGCAAGCCTCACGAATGCCTCATGTACCTGCTATGTGTGAGTGTTTGTATGGGCACTTGATGTGAAATGTGTGTGTGAGTTACTGCACAAACTCATCAAATCTCTTTGCTAGGTCTCTGTCCTGCCATGTTGGACTGGTGTGAGCCATGCTTGGTAGAGGTATCAGTTCATTGTCATTGTCCCCAACCACCGTTGGACTGGTGTGAGCCATGCTTGGTAGACGTATCAGTTCATTGTCATTGTCCCCAACCACGAGAACTGGCTCATTTTGTAAATCAATGTGTTTAGCAGATGTGCTACATACACAGGTGTTTCACAGCTCTAGCTGATGCACTGAGTATCAAAGTAGTACATTACATGACCTTTACTGTGTTTATCTGCTTCCTCTATTTGCACTAAGCCACACACCATGCAATGTACCTGCTATGTGTGGGTGTTTGTATGGGCACTTGATGTGAAATGTGTGTGTGAGTTACTGCACAAACTCATCAAATCTTTTTGCTAGGTCTCTGTCCTGCCATGTTGGACTGGTGTGAGCCATGCTTGGTAGAGGTATCAGTTCATTGTCATTGTCCCCAACCACGAGAACTGGCTCATTTTGTAAATCAATGTGTTTAGCAGATGTGCTACATACACAGGTGGTTCACAGCTCTAGCTGATGCACTGATTATCAAAGTAGTACATTACATGACCTTTACTGTGTTTATCTGCTTCCTCTATTTGCACTAAGCCACACACCATGCAAATACTGGCATTAAAAAAAACTATAAAATAAACAATACTACAAAACATATGTTAGTTCATAGGTTCATAGGTTCATAGGTAGGTACTAGGCTATTGGCCTAAGGGCCTAAGTAAGCCTAGCCAACAAAGTTCCCTGGCTTACGCCAACCCAAGAAAGTTAATTTCCTGTGCCTCTGTTGAGCAGAGCCACAGAAGTGATCCCCAGCGTGTATTTCCTATTTCCCATCCACTCATCAAAATTTTTCTTGAAGAGTGTTAATAAGGAACTTTGCTTGACATAGATGGGTAGCCTGTTCCAGAATATGGGAAGTCTCTGGGACAGGAATCTATCCCTCCAGCAAGTCCTGTTTATTGTGGTGACAAGGTTTAGGTCCCTAGATCGTGTAGCTCGGAGGGATTGGGGTTTCTTTAGGTATAGCATTTCCAACAGCTCTGGGTTTGACATAGCTTTATATGTTAGGCAGATATCACCTCGGAGTAGGCGGTATGCTACAGAGTAAAGCTGGAGTTTTTTGAGACGATCAGTGTAGGGCATCTGTTTGAGGCCAGTAATTCTCTTTGTGAGGTACTTCTGTGGCCTTTCCAGCTGCTGCAGATGTCTTCTGAGGTACATTCCAAAAGGGGCATTGTACTCTATAATGGGTCTAATGAGTGTCGAGTAGAGGGGAACAATGAGATCTTTTTTCCTGGATGAGAACCCTTTTGTGATGAGGTGTGCCATGTAGAAGGATTTCTTGACTACTGTGGCAATGTGATTATCAAAGGAGAGACTACTGTCAACCTGGGTCCCAAGGTCTCTTATCACACATTCGGTGTTAAGAAGACTGCTGCCTATGTGGTAGTTCATGGGTACAGAGTTTTTACCAAAGGGGATAACAATGCACTTTTTGGCATTGAGCTTGAGGCCATGGCTCTGACAACAGGCATCTGTATCAGTGAGGCCCCCCTGAAGGATGTCCACATCATTTGGGGACTCGACTATATCTCCTAGTTTACAGTAATCTGCGAACTTCATTAGCCAGAGGCCTTCTGTGTTAGCCTGTACTTCAGACAAGCAGATACCAAACAGGAGAGGTCCCAGGACTGAAACCTCTGGTACTCCACTTGTCACTGGTTTGAAATCAGATTTGGAGTCTGCAACATTTACAGTGTGGGTTCTGTCAGTGAGCCAGTTGGCAACCCATCTTGTGACATAGGGATTTATACCTAGTTTAGTGAGTTTTAGCTATAATTCCAGAATGGGGGATGGTGGTGAAAGTCTTGGCGAGGTCAAGATAGACTGTGTGAACCATCTTACCCTCATCTACAGCTTTGGTGACTGCCTCAAAGAAATCGACCAGGTTCAGGAGGCAAGATCTGCCTTTCACAAACCCGAACTGGGTGGGATCCAGAGCTTGGAGGTTACCAATGTCTTTGTTTATGAATTCCATGATGATATGTTCCATGGCCTTGTAGACCAGGCTCATCAGGCTAATAGGGCGAGAGTTCCCAGGATCAGTGGTGTATGGGTCTACTTTTATTTCCCAAAAAGTCAAAATACCGATGACCACAAGATCAAGACCAAAATCACAAAACACAGAATCACAAATCATGTACGTATTCTCAGGGCAAGTGAATACTTGGCCAATGGGGGGATTATGCCATTTTTCCAATGTAGTGCAATCCTGGAGTTGGTATGTATAGTGGGGTATGAGGGGGGCACAGCCTCCCACGTCAGGGATGTGAGGGAGTAGTCCCCCACCTGGATGGGTTTTAGGTAGTGGACTGTTATTTACTATTGTTTTAGGCAAGTATTCACTTGCCCTGAAAATACTTACCTTTCATGATTCCGTGTTTCATGATTTTTGTCTCAGTCTTGTGGTCATTTGTACTTTGGCTTTTTGGGAAATAAAAGTAGATCTGTTAGTACACATGAAAGATTTTTACACAAGTTTTTGAAATCTCACAACAATAAACCTTCAGTACACAGTGTAAGGGTGTTTTATCCATCTTTGCCACAGATACAGCTTTGCTGCAGAGAATGAAAATCATTGCATATAAAAGCAAGTCCAAAATCATCCACAATATCAAGACATATGGCACTTGTACACTTCTAATTTGTTTGTACATGTATTAATTTCAGATGCAGTGCAATGACTGATGAAACAAGCATTTTTGACTATTGTTTGGAGAAACACATTTCTGTCTTATTTCTGTATGATGTTCAATTTTCTTTTGTCTGAGCAGTAATCTGAGATGTGCAGTCTGTAAGGCATTTTGTATCACTGCCCCTAAAATGTCAGAGAATATTAAATGCAATAATATACATTGTTCAACTAGTGCAGGGGAGGTTAGATGTTACTGAACAGAAACTGTGAAATGTTTTTTGCCAACTTACTTTTAAAACATTGACACAATTACTTCTACACTTTGTAAGTCTAACCTGGCGAACACACCCATTGGAGGTAAGTGAGTCTGAATTGCTATTGAGTTTTCTTTGTATTTACTGGTAATCATTCACAGTTGCAATCCATTAGCAACAAATACTGAGGGAGTGCCTGCACTATGTTTACATCTCCTACACAGAACCAAGAATTTGGGATTCAGCAATTCTAATGAGTTCACACCCCATTTGCATTTTCACTGTGATCACAACCTTAAATCTGTGCTATTTAAAAGGTATCCATTTAACTAGAGAACAGGACCATACTTGTTTATGTGGATAACACAGAAGACGATTGCACTTCTTAGAAGTTTACTGATGGGTATAGGCATTTTGGTAAGGGCATGTTACTTTCATAGATGTTGTGATGCCCCACCACTGGACCAGAAATCAAGGATCCTCAATCCTCACCACTGGCAATAGGGAACATACAGTGGGATGATGACAACTACACACACACAGTATTTCCAGATACAGCTCTCTGCATCAAATGCAATTTCCCATAAGAGCACACAGACACCATAGCCAGTCTGGTTCTGGTTTCTCCCTCTTTCTTCTGATCAAAATAAGACTCCACACTGGCAAAGCTATAGAATTGCGATTGCAGTTGAGTGACCAAGCCAAGACGTCCAGCACCCTCTCTACCCAACCAGTGCTTCTTGTCCTTGCCAAGTAGCTGACACAAACTCATTGAGGTTTGATTTACACACACACACACACACACACACACACACACACACACACACACACACACACACACACACACACACACACACACACACACACACACACACACCTAGGAAAGGCTGGCACAGTTTACTAGCTATGCCCCCTTCTATCCAGACTATAAGGTAGTTTCCACTGCCACGTCACACCTTATCAGCTACTTTAAGGCCCTTAACAAAGGGTGTCCAATCTTACTGTGTAATGTTACTATCAATACAAATGGTAGTTTAACCAAGAGCAAGGCTATTAGGAGTGGCACACTTAGTGTCACTGAAAAATATGCAAGTACTCTCAAAACTTAAATAACTCTAGACAGATCAGCCACAATGAAAGGTTTAAATATATTTAATAATAAATATTAAAAGAGCAAGAAAATACTCAGTATATATTTACAGTGATAGCAGAGTTCAAAATCATAGGAAATATTTAAAACAGCATTGCAGAACAGTCTCAAATAAATAAAGAAAAACATCTAAACTAAGCTTTGCTATATTCCTGACTATATCTAAGACAATGACTATGAACTAGAAACTTAGAGCAAGGCAGATGTATGGTGAATGGATTTTGTCAAGTCCAAGACAGAGTATAGAATGCTCTCTCTCTCTCTCTCTCTCTCTCTCTCTCACACACACCTCTTAAATTAATATCTTACATATTACTGCTGGGATAGTTTCCAAAATTACATAATTTCTTGTCATCTGACTCTGTCCCAGGTGAAACCCCCCACTGCTGGCATCTGGCAGTATTTAGCATCTACCTGAAAAATACATAGACAAGGGCTTTCCCTCAGCTCTTTGGTGAATGGTGGAAGTCATAAAACAATAAAACACTTCCAAGACAATACAGAAAGCTCCATAGTTTTAGACATTATTTCTCCTTGCTGCACTGTAACTAAAAGGCAAACTCTATTTTATTGCCCAGTCATAAAGTAATTTAATTTCACCTATTTTTCTGAAGTTTTAGGTTCATAGGTTCATAGGTTCATACTAGGCTATCTGACATAGGGCATTTCTAAGCCTAGCCAGAGTGTGTTTGGCTTTCGCCACCCATTTTAAATTAATTTTGCTATGCCCTTTTTTGAGGTTAGTATACTGTGCCTCTGTCTAACAGTGACACAGAAGTGATACCCGGGTTAAACCTACGATCTCTCATCCACTCATCAAGATTCCTCTTGAAGAGAGTCAGTGAGGGACTCTGCCTAACCTGGACTGGGATTTTATTCCAGAGTGAAGGGAGCCTCTGGGTTATGAATCTGTCCCTCCAGCATGTCCTATTTATTTCAGTGCTGAGGTTCAAGTTTTGCAAGTTAACCGCCTTCCAGTTTCCCCTGTTAAAATACCTGTTAAAATATATACATTTAAACAGTTATAATAGTGTATGTACATTTCTGTTCTATTCCAGTAGTGTACACTGTAGATACATTTCAAACAGCACTTTGTAAAATACCTCTTCAGGATATGTCTGTACAAACCAGCTTATATGACATACAGCTCAAATACATCTGTAACATAAGCATCTCATATGAATCATGTCGATATTCACAAATGACATATAATTATTTTAAAAATTCCAGATAGCTGGGCTGGCAGTATCTTCTTTCATGATATTTCTTCCCTACTCAAAGACTCAAGCTAGTTTTTCAAGTGACCTTCGGAAAACATAGCTTGAGATGGATGAGTCTATCTGGGAATACATTATCCCATACCCAGTACAGTGTTGCAATGTTATATCATATGCCTGCATCCCTAGGCTCCACCATAGTAATTTGGGATTTTGCTAGCTGGCTCCCTATAGCCATAGATCCCCCTCAGTCTCATCCAGCCTTCTACTGCAAATACTTAGCACCAGGGCCTCACTATCATGGTAAGGTTTCTTCATGTTAACATGGTACAGTTTGTGCCCCTGCCTCCTGCCTAGCAGTTCTACCATGTAGTTAACATCACTGACCTTCCTTAACACTTTGTAGGGTCCCTCTGAAGCTGCTGGCAGCTTGTTGTGTCTGACAGGAATGAGAACCATAACCTGCTGCCCTACAGCGACATAATCCCTAGCTCGAGCATTCCTGTCATACCAGACATTTTCTGCTTTTGGACTTCTGTCAGGTTCTCCTGGGCCAAGCCCATGAGTTCCCCAAGCCTTGTCTTGAGATTTAGGACATATGCCACAACAGACTCCTTGTGGGATTCATACTCACCATCCCACTCATCACGAGTCAGGTCTAGAGGTCCCCTCACCCTATGCCCATACAGCAACTCAAAGGGTGAAAAACCTGTGGATTCCTGGAGCACCTCCCTGTACGCAAACAACAGATGGGGCAAACATTTGAGCCACTCCATCTTAAACTGGTCTGCAAATACCCATAGCATGGTCTTGAGAGTAGAGTTTAACCTCTCCACCAGACCATTAGTCTGGAGGTGGTAGGGGGTTGTCTTTAGGTGCTTCACCTCACAGTGCTTCTACAGACAAGCCAGCAGGTATGACATAAAATTGGCACCTCTGTCAGTCAGTATTTATTTTGGGAAACCTACCCAGCTTAAAATATCTAACAAATAATTTGCCACCTTTTCCGCCTCAATGGAGGACAGACCCACCTCCTCAGGGTATCTAGTAATATAATCTACTACCACAATGACATACTTTTTTCCTGTGGAACTTGGGATACTCATAGGTCCCACAATATCCACAGCTACCCTCTGAAATGGCTTCTCAATCACAGGCAAAAGCATCAAAGGAGCTTTCACCCTGTCTCCTGCCTTGTCTACCTTTAGGCACTGTTCACAGGTCCTGCAGTACCATGTTATATCACTGGAAATCCCAGGCCAATAGAGGTTCTGCATAATACATCTCTTTATACACTTTATACCCATATAATCTGCAAAGGGAATCTCCTGGGCTATGGATATAAGTGCCAAATGGTAGGCTCTGGGCACTACCAACTGCTGTATTCTCTCATCCTGTAGCTCTCTCTTAGGGGTCCAGTAACCCTTTGTCCCAGTATACAAATTCCCCCTTTCCTTGAGAATCAGATGCCTCACCAGTTACCTCCCTCAGGCCTTGTAATGTAGTGTCTGAGAACTTAGCCTGTCTCAACTCTGTCTTTGTAACCCTTCCCAGCTCCCCTTCCTCAGGAAGTCTGGTATCCTCTGATAGTAGTGCCTCACTGTCAACCTAGGTACTACTACTCACCTCTTCCTTTGCAGTCTCTCTCTCCAAGGGAACGTCAGTACTCACCAGCAGTTGTGGCTCACCTTCTGTCTCACTGCTACTGTGTAGCTCCCCCCATGAAGTAGCCACCTCACCAGTCCTGGTTTCAAATGTGCAGTCTGTCTGGGTCCCCCCAGCTAACCAGTAAAGCAAGTAGGCATGTTTCAATGTGGTAAATGTAAGATATGTAAGAGGGTTAAGAACCTATCAGGTAGTGCTATAAATGGGGTTAAATATTATGCTGAAAACAAATTTAATTGCTGTTCTTGTGGTGTAGTTTACATTATTGGCTGTGACTGTTTAGTACCTAAATATTACATAGGCCAGACAAAGCGACAACTAAAAAAACGTATATTAGAACATGGATAACCAGCAGAACTCGTGCACAGGAGAAAACCGTTTATTCCAAACCTGGTTTAGCGCTTTCAACTAGGATACTAGTCTTCATCAGAACCATGAATGCACATACCAAACAAGTTTAAATAACATAACAATTAAAAAAGGCGCCAAAACATTTAAAGATATAATACCCAAAATAATAACTAACTTATAAACAATAAAAACCATACAACATAAAAGCATATCAAAAATATTTAAATCTCATATGTAAAAATATGTAATAATTTCTATATTTGATGAAATTATTATGCTAATAAATATATGTATGTAAGTGTGTTAATAAACTTTTTTGGTAGGTAAAAACCCACACTAATATAATGTGATGATAAAATACTATAATCACACAATCAATGTAATAGGAAGTGTACCTTCAACATTACTGAGACAATACTAAAAATGGTTTTATGCTAATTGACTCATTTAGTCCAGGTGCCCTAGTGGCATCCAACAAAATCTGCCACTTGCTCTCTAAAGCTGATAACTGCATTTTCCAATTACCACTAAAAACAGAGCTTTGCAAATGGTCAATAATGGCGAAACGAAAAATGTGTGCTTCGCCTTGATCAAGTAAATGTCTATATAGGGCATTCTTGCTATCTTTTTTCTGGATACGGTAAAAGTGTTCGTAAATACGTTTCTTAAGGTTCCTTTCCGTTTTGCCCACGTAGTAGGCAGAACAGTTCATACACGTAGCCAGATAAACCACTTTGGTGGTATTGCAATTCCCTGTCCTAAACTTGATAAATGTATTGTTAATATCCCTTAAACGAATATGTTTGACCTCATTAATATGTCTACACTGTTTGCAAGTGCCACATTTGGTGGTGCCTCCAAAGATATCTTTTTGGTCACAATCCTTCATGTTATTTTCCAAAATTCTCTTTAAATTGGCTCCTGACTTGTATACAACCTTTGGCCAGGACCCCACTATATGTTCAAGCTTAGAAGCTAGAATAATATCCCAGTGTTGCCTTAATATATCCTGTATGAAATTTGTATGAGGGGTATAGGTTAATACACACACTCTCCGGAAAGTTTGATCGTCCTTTGCCTCATTATCTGAAGCAACAGAGTGTTTTCCCAACAAAGGGACATATTTATTGCCCCATTCTTTTTGCACATATTTAATAACATTGTTAACCAAATGTAGTGGGTAACCTCTATCCAGAAACAGTTTTTTGATAGTTTCAATTTCAGAAATCATAACATTTTCGGTTGAAGACATCCTCGCAGCACGGATGCATTGTCCCTTAACTATGTTAGAAAAAATGTATGATGGATGGTTGCTGGTAAAATACAAGTAGTCATTTGAAAAAGTAGGTTTACGATATAATTTGGATGTAAACCCACTAGGCCCCAAACCAATGACAACATCCAAGAATGGGATGTCACTATCACTGGTGTTATGAGTAAATTTTAAGAATGTAGATGAAGTGTTAAGAAAGGACATGAATTCATCCAACCTTTCAGCTGAAGCTTGCCACAAAATAAAGATGTCGTCCAGATATCGTCCATAGAATTTGATGTCCGCATAATAGGGGCTGTGAAACAAAATCTCCTCTTCCCACTCAACCATCACTAAATTTGCAAATATCGGAGCACATGAGGAGCCCATGGCCACCCCCTTGATTTGTTTGAAAAACTCCCCTTGGAACATAATATAATTATGTTCCAAGACCAATCCCATCATGTCACATAACAAGCATATTCTGTCCCAACTAAATCCAGAGTATTTGCGTAGACTGTTGGAAAAATATTCCATTCCTAAATTGCTGGGAATACACGAAAAAAGATCCACAACGTCTATTGTAACCAAAATAAGGTTGGTCTGCCAGTGGTCATGTGTGAGTTTTCCTAAAAAGCTCCAAGAATCCTTCAAAATTTGAGGTATAACTCCGTAAATATGCTTGAGCTGATGGTCAATCCATTTACCCAGCTTAAATGTTTTTGATCTGGACCCTGAAATAATCGGTCTGAAAGGTGGATTGTCCACCGATTTGTGGATTTTGGGGATCCCCACTATTTTCGCTAATACCGGGTAATCATTTTTCAAATATGAGTAAGTCTCACCCGGTCCATGTGAGGCAGAGCACCTCGCTGACTCTGTTCAAGAGAAATCTAGACCTGTGGATGGGAGATCGTAGGTTTACCCCGGGAATCATCTCTGGGTCACTGCTGGACAGAGGCACAACAAACTAATGGGCACAGTATTTTTTCATATAAGGGGTGGCGTAAGCCACAATAATTTGGGCTAGGCTTATAAATGCCTTAGGGCAGATAGCCTAGTATAAACCTATGAACCTATGAACCTATAATCCTACTGTCGATGAGATATTCCTCCAAGGCCAAATCAACACGATGATGGCCTATGTTGATCTGATTAAGAGAAACTGTCTCATAAACCTCTGTCTGATGTAAGATGCCATATATCCTGGAGATATACTCATCCGTAGGAAAAAGGACAACCCCTCCACCCTTGTCTGGTTTCATTATGCGAACTTCGTTATTCTTAGACATATGCTCTAGACAATCTCTCTCAACCTGGGTAAGATTTGTCTGAAAATTGTGGTATATCGACTGATGATTTCTGATATCCCTGTGTAATCTATACAAATCTTGGCAGACCAGTTTCTCAAAATGAGCTATACTGGGATGGGAAACAGGTATATATGCACTTTTCTTCTTGAGTGATTTGTCCGCTTTCTCATCTAAATGCTGATCCTGATCATTGAAAGTAACAGCTAGGTTTAAATTGCGACAAAAAAGTTTTACCTGTTTAATATTGTCCACTGTTACTGCGAACCGTGGGGACGAATTTCATACCCTTGCACATGACATTAATGAAATGTTCATTAACCTCCATGTCAGTGTAATTGTAAACGCTGAATCCTTCATAAGAATTAAAAATGCAAGAAAGCCCCTGATGGTTGGCTGGGGTACCCAACATGGTTCTCTCTAGCATTTCATTCCCATTATATCTTTATATTATATTATATCTTTAAATGTTTTGGCGCCTTTTTTAATTGTTATGTTATTTAAACTTGTTTGGTATGTGCATTCATGGTTCTGATGAAGACTAGTATCCTAGTTGAAAGCGCTAAACCAGGTTTGGAATAAACGGTTTTCTCCTGTGCACGAGTTCTGCTGGTTATCCTTGGTCTTTTCTTTTTTATTAGTTGCTGTTCGTTTTGGATTAGTATATTAGAACATATTGGTGATGTACGTAATGTTAGAACTAATAGTCCAATATGTGAACATTTTCAAACCATACATAAAGGGTCTGTGGATTCATTATTTTTTAGTGCTTTGGCAAAACCTAATGCTTCTTTTGGAGGCAATTATTTAAAAAAGTCTATTGAATTTAGAAAGCAGATTTATCTTAAAATATGGAACATTAAAGCCTCGAGGGTTGAATTTAGAAATTAATTTAAATATTTAATAGCTATTTTGATAGTAATTTATTGTCATTTAGCTGACAGAAATTTCATGAATTGTGTATGTCTCTTTAAATTTGAGTGTTGTCTTAATTTCCTTCAATTGTATATAATTATGTTTAATTGGTAGCACTAGTATATATACTGCATTTGGAAGTATGTATTTTATTCCTTTGAAGGCTGTTGGGGCCGAGGTACCGGAATAAATTTTATCCTGCATCCAGTCTCCTGCTTTTCTTGGTTTGTCTATATAGTAGTGCCTCACTGTCAACCTAGGTACTACTACTCACCTCTTCCTTTGCAGTCTCTCTCTCCAAGGGAATGTCAGTACCCACCAGCAGTTGTGGCTCACCTTCTGTCTCACTGCTACTGTGTAGCTCCCTCCATGAAGTAGCCACCTCACCAGTCCTGATTTCAAATGTGCGGTCTGTCTGGGTCCCCCCAGCTAACCAGACCCACATTCTTGACTCCAAGTCTGACTGCATGTCACTGCATGCACACAAGGTACTGCATCATCAAAATCAGTTCCTATCAGGACATCTGCAGGGATGTCCTTAAACACAACTACTTGCTTGCTTCCTTTTCCACCCTTCCAGTCAAGGTGAATCCTAGCCAAATGTTTTTGGAATGAGAGCCCTCCTAAAGCTCTGACTGGAGTAGACTGCCCAAGCAAGTAGTGGCCCTCTTTAACTACTGCAGGATTTACAATGGTTAGGTCAGAGGCTGTGTCTCTCTCTTAGCAGTGGTCTGTTTCCCATCTACTAAGTTAGGATATAACCTCTTGTGGTAGATTAGCACCCTTGTTGTCTCCAGGCAACTTACTGCTGGCATTCTGTCATTCCCACATGCTGACTCTTCCACCTTTTGTTCTGCACCTTGCCTCTGTAGACATATATATGCTACAAGGCCCCACTGGTTGCATTTAAAACATTTAAGCCTTGGTCCTGGCTGTGTACCTGAAATAGAGGCTTCCCCTTCTACTGGTGGACTCTGTTGGGGGGGGGGTAGGATGCCTACCATGGGTTCTCTTAGACCTATGTGCAGCACTGGGTATCTCTTTCTTTTGCAGTGATGCACTGCTTGCTTGCTATAGGTCTCCCTTTTTCCCCAACTCATCTGCAGTATTGCATTCCCTATCTGCTAACCAGATTCTCATGTCCTCAGGCAAAGTGCTAAGGGATTGTTTCCTCACCAAAATGTCTGCCAGCCCTTTAAAAGTGGTGACCTGACAACCACTCACCCATCTATGAAAATAAATGCTTAGCTCAGCAATATATTCACACACACTTTCCTATGCCTTGTGTCTATGCTCACAAAACTTTTTTGTATAAGCTTCATGAGTTAACTTAAAACATTATAATAGACAATTTTTACAGTATTATAATTTAAACAATCAGTATCAGACAATTTAGAAATAGCAGTTATGGCTTTACCATGAAGTAAGGGGGTCAGGAACTGTTCCCAAAGCCCCTAGTCAACATTATACAGTTACATTCCCTTTCAAATATATGAATAAAACTATCAAAATTATCACTGTCTTTAAATTGTGGAAGAAATGTACTGATCATTATTGCTCCCGGGGTTTGGTTACTCCCTTCTCCATTACCTCCATGACGTTGGCCAAGAGTCAGCATCTCCTTTAGTTGACTCCTTCATGCTGTCTCTGCCGCTCATTTTCTTCAGCCTCCAAACACCTTAGTCTCATATATTCTTCTGCCTCATGACATCTCAGCCTTTCTGCTGATTCAAGTTCCAGCCATTTGGTCTCCAGTTCAAGTCTCTTTAACTCCAGATGGGTTTTTAATTCCTATATGGAAAGGATGAACTGTCCATTTTCTGAGAGTTCTACATCCCCAAGACCAGTCTGGTTGTCATCCTGGTTGCTGGTGTATGATGCAGCTGTGACTAAGGCTGCAATAATTTCTGCTTCAGTTGGGTTGGCATGCCCCAGTCCTTTAGCTTGGTACATCTCAGCCAAATGGCTCCTTGTCAGCTTGCCAAACTCCTCTTCTGACTTCTTTGCCTGCTCTCCCTGACTAACTAAGCTAACAAAAAATAAATAAAACTGTTGTGATGTGAAACTCTGAATGTTCACTATGTGGCTGATTAAGAGCACAAACACTTTTTTTAGTGAACAATGTTTACAGGCTACAGGTGTCCAGTAGCTACACCACTGAATCCCAGTAAGTAATGTGGTCATCCCTCCACTGCCAGCCAGTAAATGTGATATCCCACCACTGGTAATCAAGGAGTCTCAATCCTCACCATTGGCACCAGTGAAGGAACGTACATTGGGAGGATGAGAAGTACACACGCAGTATTTCCAGATATAGTTCTCTGCATCAAGTGCAATTTCTGTTAAGATCACACAGAGACCACAGTTAGTCCTGGGCTGGTTTCTTCCTCTTTCTCCAGCTCCCCCAATAACACTCCCCAGTGGCACAGCTATGCAGTTGAGATCTCAAATGAGTGACCAAGCCAACACCTCCAGCACACTCTTTGTCCAACCAGTGCTTCATATCCCTTCCCAAGTAGCTGACACAAACACGCTTTGAGGTTTGATTTACACACACACACACACACACACACACACACACACACACACACACACACACACACATGGGAAAGGCTGGCACAGGTTTACTAGCTATGCCCCCTTCTGCCCAGTCTATAAGGTAGTTTCCACTGCCACCAGTCACTCCTTATCAGCTACATTAAGGCCCTTAACAAAGGGTATCAAATCTTATTGTGCAATGCTACTAGCAATACAAATGGTAGTTTAACCAAGAGCAAGGCTATTAGCAGTAGCCCACACAGTATCTCCAAATAAATATGCAAGTACTCTCAGAACTTAAATAACTCTAGACGGATCAGCCACAATGAAAGGTTTAAATATATTTAATAATAAATATTAAAAGAACAAGAAAATAGTATATATTAACAATGACAGCAGAGTTCAAAATCACAGGAAATATTTAAAACAACATTGCAGGACAGTCTCAAATAAATAAAGAAAACATCTACATTACGCTTTGATGAATTCCTGACTATATCTAAGAAAATTATTATAACCTAGAAACTTACTCAGAGCAAGGCAGATGTGTGGTGAATTGATCTTGTCAGGTCCAAAATAGAATACAGAATGCTGTCTCTCTCTCTCTCTCTCTCTCTCTCTCTCTTTCTCTCTCTCATATACCTCTCAAATTAATATCTCAAATATTACTGCTGGGATAGCTTGCAGAATTACATAATTTCTTGTCATCTGATTCTATCCCAGGTGAAACCCCCTGGTGCTATTATCTGGTAGTATTTAGCATCTACCTGAGAAAATACACAGACAAGGGCTTTTCCTCACATATTTGACAAATGGTGGAAGTCTTAAAACAATAAAACATTTCCAAGACAATACTGAAAGCTCCTTATTTTTAGACAGTGTGCCTCCTTGCTGCACTTAAACTGAAAGACAACACATTTTTATGGCCTAGTCATAAAGTAATTTAATTTCAGGTATTTTTCTGATGTTTTACAAGTTAACCTCCTGTATTCCAGTTTCTCTTGTTAAAATATGTACATTTAAACAGTTACAATAGTGTATGAACATTTCTGTTTTATTCCAGTAGGTTACACTGTGGATACATTTCAAACAGAACTTTGTAAAATGCCTCTTTAGCACGTCTGTACAAACTATCTTATATGACATACAGTTCTAATACATTTGAAACACAAACATCTTATATGAATCATATTGATATTCACAAATGACATATAATTATTTACAAAATCCCAGATAGCTGTGCTGGCAGTATCTCCTATTATGACAGATGCACAACCTTATTAACGTTCATCACAAGTGTTAATTTTACAACTGTTTCTCTTTACACTCTTCTAACATTATTTCCATGAAATGTAAATTTCTATATTGTTAGTATCCAATACGGGGACACACTGAGCATGTCTGTGTCTGCCTACACAAACAACAGCTGTTGATTTCCCCTTTGACTCCTCACATGCATGTGATTGTACTGACCTTGCCAATGATGGTGGGATGTGTGCCCCTTCCCCTTGCTGAGCCTGCTGAAGCTGTTTTATCAGGATAATGTTAAGCAGCATGGCACAGATGGTGAAGATTTCATTACATGTACTCGGATTGTACTGCAAGGCTCCCCCAGATCTATCCAGACACTGGGACTGTGACTTCAGCAGCCTAAAACACACTTTATGATATCTCTAGTTTGACAGTGTGCCTCATTATGGCATTCTTCAGTGGGTGTGTATGCATTTCTCATTGGTGTCATCACCTCAGTTCCAGTACATAATCTGCATTCCCAGAAAATAACCCTGTGGGATAACACCCCTAGTGAATATCTGGTTAAGTTGGGAGTTGTGACAGATATGTGAGTCATGGTAACTGCCTGGGTAACCAGCACACACATTCAAGATGATTCCCTTAGCATTACACATGACTTGGAAGTTAATGCAGTGGAAGCCCTTTCTTTATATATCTAGACCATTCCCTGTTACCCGGGTGGTGTTTCTATATGTGTAGAATCTGTGACACCCAGTACTTCAGGGTAGTGTGCTACAGGGTAGAACGCCTGGATATTTGTGGCCCTGTTCTCTGGTGTACTAGGGAAATGTGGTCACTGGCATGTTGGAGCATAGAGTTCAGGAACTGATGCAGAATCCTGGATGCTAATGCCTGTGACACCCCTATCATGTCACCTGTTGGTCTATGAAAAGTTCCTATAGTTAAACTTCTACGTGCTACACATACCATTGCCTCCATTGTTATTGGATCACCTCTGTTTGCCCTGGCTCTGAGTTGAGGATGACAGAGGTTGTAGAGTTCCTGTAGCATGTCTCTATCCACCCTGTAGCTCTCTACAACTTCCACCTCATGCAGATTGTGATAAGTTAAATGGATGTGAAAACTCTTCTCCTTCTTGGCTGTGGTGTGGTAGCATCAACAGCAGCATAGACCTCACCCTGTTAAACATACACATGAATTAAAGCAGCAGCAGCTCCTAACATTCTTTCTGTGTAGATTCCTTTCCGTGGCTGTATTTCAGTAGGTTTTGGAACTTGCAGGGAAAACCAGCACTGAGTCTACACAGTTGCTTTATAGCTTGCTGGAGCTCCTCTATATTGGATTGGTTGATCAGTATACAATTCAGCTGCTTATGCTATAATTAGCATGCCACAGTGTTTATCATGTTTGAGTAGCTCTACATCCCATGTAGATTCACTTACTGAGTACGAAACAGTGCACTATGGTGTACACATTTCACCATGTTGTACACATATTTTTTATGGCTCTTCTAGGGCTTATTGAATTTGCATCAATATATTTTTATTTGTGGGGCTTTACCCCCAACACACACACCTCACCATCATGGGGGTTCTGCCACCACACCTCTGTAATGTATATGCACTAAATCCACAGTTGCATAGCTATGAAGAAATGGAAAAAAAAAAAAAAACAGAATGATGCATTAGTCAATATGCTACAACTCAACTGTAGCATAAATACACATAAATAAACCTTACCACCAAGACTTTCAAGGCAAAATCTGTTCTTCACAAAATTAATGTGTAACCAAACCACTGGAACTGGCATTCAGCTTCTATGCTTCCAGTGTGACACAGAAAATGCACACATCTGCAGAAGAATATACATTGGCACCAACTAAAGGTGCCCACAACAAGCATTACAATAGAAGTATTGCCACTTTCATTGAACAGTTTCCAAAGGAACCTTTGCAGGTATAGGTATTATCATACTATAGAGGTAGCAGCTTCTATGCAAGTGTTCCACAGTAAAGCACATGTGCCATGAACACAATAGTCATATGCGCAGCAAACAATATGCATTGATACAGTGTAACAGATATTAGATAACTTAGTGTCAGGCAGATGCACTATTTGTTTACGCAGATGTCATCAAATATATGTAAGCATCCTGTATAATACAGACTTGTATTATACATCAGCCACTATATATATATATATATATATATATATATATATATATATATATATATATATATATATATATACCTCTTTACTATCATACATCACTGACTGGTCTTATTAAAAAGGAATTTTCTATAAATTTATTATTTCCAAAGTGCATAGTGAACCAGGGCATATTAGTACACACCTGCAATGTCCACAAATCCTCAATGAGTCGAAAAGTATGTGCCAAATCTGCAAGTCTTGCAGATGAATCCAGCTTTGTTTCTGTAAAAGGATAAAGCCCACACTATGACCTAAATGATCTTGGTTCATTTAGCACCCTACATACCAACAGAAGCTGGTAGGTGAAGGAATGATGAGGCTGTGCCTTTTTCTCTCTATTCTGGGAAAGAGGCATTGAGTAAGGCTAGGATTCTTATAGCTTAGTGAAAAATCCAGTCATGGATAGTAGCGAAATGAGACAAATGAGCAGACTGTAAGGAGCATCAAATTTTATGGAGGGGGATATGGATGCACATAAAGAGAACATCAGTCTTAAAAGCTTGCAGTGTCCTTCTGAGTGAAACCACTATGTAGGAAGTATGGCCTCCATGAACTGTGTTAACCTATCATCTGGTGGCTACTGGATTGTTCCTGTACTTTATCTTTGCCACCCCATCCCAGCCAGTGACACATACCAACAGAGGCACTAATTACCTGTGCGGCAATGTGCAACTGTGGTATTGGGAAGAAACGTGCTTACCTGAGCCATACCTCTGCAGAAATCAGACCAGCTCAGGTAATAATAATAATAAAAAAAAAAAAAAAAAAACAGTTTCCCAAAGAAACATGTATATGAAACTGAACCTACCACCACAGTGAGAAATGTATGGAAACACAGAAGTCTCTGGATTTTGCAAGTATGTCATGCATGTCACAGGCTGAGTACAGTACAGTGTAACATGGTCATGCTGAATACTCATGCAGCTATTTGATAATATGATGATGTCTGAACAATATGACCATATATGTGTATGCACTACTGTGCAGTGTAATGCAATTTGTAATATGTGTGTGCACTGTTGCACAGTTTTAAAGCAATGGGTAATATGTGTGTGCACTGTTGTACAGTTGTAAAGCAATGTATAGTATGTGTGTGCACTGTTGTACAGTTGTAAAGCAATGCGTAATATGTGTGTGCACTACTGTACCATGTAAATCACTGTGTAATATGTGTGTGCATTACTGTACAGTTGTAAAACAATGTATAATATGTGTGTGTTCTGTAGTGTCATGTAAAGCACTATGTAATATGTGTACGTACTACTGTACAGTGTAAATAAATGTGTAATATGTGTGTGCACTATTGTACAGTTGGAAAGCAATGTGTAATATATGTGTGCAATATTGTACAGTGTAAAGCACTGTGTAATATTTGTGTGCACTGTTGTGCAATATAAAGCAGTGTGTAATATGTGTGTGTGAACTGCTGTACAGTGTAAAGCAATGTATAATATGTTTGTGCACTATTGTGCAGTTATAAAGCTATGTGTAATATATGTGCACTGTTCTACACAGTAAAGCAATGTGTAATATCTCTATTCATTACCGTACAGTTGTAAGGCAATGTGTATCATCAGTTCAGTTGTGGCTTGTGCTATTAGACTGCAGGACTGCAGCCCCCCCAGCTGAAAAAACAAAATAAAAAAGTCCCGGAACTCACACATGTGTACATGGAAACTTGAATCCAGACTGCTGTTTAGCCAGTCTGGATTCAGGTGAAGGCAGTAGTCTTATAGATGCCCCAGAAGTCTATGAAGTTACAACCACATAGACTGGAAGGGGATCGAACTGCAAGGTCTGCAGTCTGTGCATTATCAGAATTTATAGAGGGAGAACATGCATGTGTGCTCAGCACTCCAGCACTGAGAAAAGGAGCTTGGGAAATGAGGAAACGGCTGGCTGCTTTTCCTAAACAGGACTGCTGCTTGCATGCTAGGAGCTTGGGAAAAGCTTTGAATGAGGCTTATGAAGGAAACTAAAAAGGACTGCTGCTTTTGCTTTGAATGAAGACTTAAGACAGAGTGATCTCCAGTGTCTGTGTGAAATGTCCCATTTAAATATAACTGGTGGCTATTGATAGTAAATCAGGCTGAAACCCTCAACCTTGGGTGCAGATAGCAAGAAAAAGAGAAAAGCCCTGTAAGTAGGATCCAACTGTAAGGCAGAACAAGCTATCAGTAACTGAAAAAATGCCAGCACAAAACTCAGTATATATCAGCAACAAAACTACAGCAACACTAAGGTAAAACTTAAGTGTTTTAATACATATCGAAAAATTCAATAATCCAGACCAGTTTCAGCCTAACATGCCTTTCCTCAGTGGAACAAGAAAAGTACAAACAGGAAATGATACACAAATGCAGGTTTAAATAAGGTCCATAGACCAATGAGGTGCTTCCAAAGGATTTTAGCCATGCCCATAATACTGCCTGAAATAAAAACTGGAAGGAAAAATACAAACTAGAAAATAAAAAATAACAAGTAAAATAATAGATGATCCAAATAGCAAATATGGTAATAAAACATAAGTATGGTAATACATTCAATATTGGATATATTAATTGGTTATAAATGATCATTTAAAACAGGAGAAAATAGTGCCCCTAGCTTGATAATCCAGTATTTCTCTTTTTGGTTGAGAATGGAATGCCATCCCTGTTTGTTGGATCTGTCACCCAAAATTATATCTACAATACAAAATTGAAATCTAGCAGTATGATGTGTGTAGTGCCTGAACAGAGCGTTGGATTCTCTTTTGGTTCGAATGTCACTACGATGTTCTGACATGCGTAATCTCAATGCCCGTGATGTCTGACCCGCATAAAATGAACCACATGTGCAAGTCACAAGATATACCACCCAATCACTATTACAGTTGCCAAAAAATTTCATGTTAAAAATCCTGTCAGTGTTTTTACTGGAAAATTGTTTAGATGTGAATATAAATGGACATGATGAACAATGGCCACATTGATAAGTGCCCCAAAGTTTGTCACCAGTCATCGTAAGTTGTTGATGTATAATGCCACCTGAACCCATCCTCTTATAATGTGAAAAAAATGAACGTAGTGTTCTCCCTCTACGGTAACCATATTGACAAGTGTTACCGACTAAGGAGGCAATATTCTCATTGGCAGTGAGGATGTTCCAATGTTTCATCATGGTATTTCTAAACAAATTGATGTTACACCCATAGGTAGTAATAAACCGTAATCCTCCATCCTGTGTATCCCTATCTCTGTCACAATATTTGAGAAGGGAAGTTCTGGTGGAATTGGTTGCAAAGTGACATGCCAACTGAATGTCAGGCTCCTTGTATCCCCTGTTTCTAAATCTGTTGGTTAGATCTTGTTGTGATTCTTCAAAGTAATTTTCTGTGGAACAAACCTGCGTATCCTGAGGAACTGGGATTTGGGTATATTCCGGATGATGTGGCTAGGGTGCATACTAGTTGCATGTAATAAAGTATTGTATTGCGGGTATTTACGAAATGTTTTACTTCGTAAAGTACCATGTGGGTTCCTGATGACTGTTACATCCAAAAAGTTGATTTGATTTTGGTGATAAGTTGAAGTAAATTCAATACCCCATTTGTTATGGTTGAGGTATGACACAAATTCAGCCAAATATTCTTCATCGAAACACCAAACTAACCAACAATCATCAAGATAATGTCAGCAAATATCCAGCTCCTCAAGATAAATGTTATGTGTTTGATCATAAATGAGTTGCTCCTCAATGTAGCCCATGAATAAGTCCGCATACATAGGAGCAAAAGAGGCTCCCATAGCGGTACCCTTCAACTGCCAATAGCATTCACCTTGAAAATAAAAAACATTTTTATTCAAAACATGTTCCGCCATACAAATCAAAAGCGTATTGAAACAAACTGGATATAATTTCACTCTATCTAACCAAAACTTGAGGGCCTCAAGTCCAGCACAATGTGGTATATTGGTGTATAAAGCCTTAACATCTAATGTACAAAGTAACCACTCAGGTTATAATTGGTTCTCATCTATAATGGATATGAATTGGGTAGTGTCTTGTATCCTTGCTCAAATCAAATTTAGTAGTGGTTTCAAGTATGAAGTCAAAAACTCAGACAGTGGTTCCGTCAATGACCCCATACCAGACACAATGGGTCTAACAGGTGGTTTGTTCAGGCACTTGTGTATCTTAGGTAGTAAATAAAGAATATGTTGTTGTGGGTCCCGTACCATTAATTGTGATTTAACTGTGTCTGATATAATGCCCCCCAAAACTGCTAACTCAAGAAAATTGTCAATTTCTCTTTTAAAGTTCGGGGTGGGGTCAATAGGCATGTTCATGTATTGGGAGGGGTTGGCTAATTGTCCATTTCCCTCCCCCAGATAATAATCTGTATCCATAATCACTATTGCCTCATCCTTGTCAGCCTGAATAATAACAATGTTTTTGTTGTCCCAGAGCTGTTGTAAAGCCTGTAGTTCAGGGGTAGAGAGATTATGTTTCAGAGGTGAAAAGTGATCTAGTTTAAAATGTATGTCCTTGAGTACAGCTTGCTGAAATATAGCCACATTCGATTCATAGGTGGAAGAAAATTGGATTTATGGAATTTGAATTCTGTGGATCTTTGAGAATCAGACCTGGGTCCAAAAAACAATTTGAGGTTGATTCTGTGACAAAAATCGTTAACATCTTTGACAATATGAAATTCATCCACAATAAACCCTGGAACAAAGTTTAAACCTTTATTTAACACTTTCTTTGATCTTCTGTCAAGACAATTTTGGAAATATTCAAAATATTGTCATCTATCGTGTCATGAATGTTTGGATAAGTGCTTCAATTGTATCTATCTTGGTGTTTCCTATGCTTTCTCCCACCCCTCCTCCTAGTGAGTTTAAAGAATGTTTTTGGCTTTTAGTCTTTTTGGGAGTCGGAGACTCACCAGTTCAAATACCCTCTGTATCAGTTGTCGAGGAATCATCTCCTGAGGTGCTACTACATGTGTGAGACCCCTTGAGTATGGATCTAGGTCTTTTTTTGGGGTTGGTATATCTACCAGACCTCTGGCCAGTTTCCATGAACCTAACATTTTTGGTGGCCTCAAAGGGTTGGCCCCTCTGATAGTCAGTAATATCTCTGTTGAATTTTTTAATCTTTTTTCCTTTAGTCTGTTTTTCAAACAAAAGCAATTCCTTTGACAGTTTATTAAGGCATATAGAAAACTGTGGGTGACCATCATATGTTTTAGCTTGTCCACACAGATCACCAACTTCTATAATATTAATTTCAATAGTCCGTTCATAATACGAACTTAAAATCTGAACGAAGTTCATAGATGACAGTTATTGTACCAAATGCCATTCTTTGCTAAGGATGTTATCTATCTTACTCACCAAAGGTTGAATTTTGATTCTTAAGCCCCTAGGCATAATTTGTTTGTTCATATAGGCTTTGAAAAGCCTCAAATGCCAAATGTTAGATCTCAAATTCTTCATGCCTTTGCTGTGTTTATAAAAAGCATCATTACAGCCATCAACTGGATCCATGGGTTGAGGAAGACCATCTCCTTCGGGTATACCAAAAACCCTGATATCATTTTTGTCGGCACAAAGGCCCTGAAGTCTTTGTTCAAAATCCATGACAATAAGTTGATCTATATGAAATCTATTCAGATCTCAGAACCTGCATGTGTGCATCATTTCCTGTTTGTACTTTTCTTGTTCCACTGAGGAAAGCCATGTTAGGCTGAAATGGTTTGGATTATTGAATTGTTTGATATGTATTAAAACACTTAAGTTTTATCTTAGTGTTGCTGTAGTTTTGTTGCTGATATATACTGAGTTTTGTGCTGGCATTTTTTCAGTTACTGATAGCTTGTTTTGCCTTGCACTTGGATCCTACTTGCAGGGCTTTTCTCTTTTTCCAGTTTGGTTTTTCCACCCTGCTGTGGATTCTACTCAGTTACAGCACTCTTCTTTGTCATTCTATCAGCTTTCAGGGATTATTTGGCCTCCCTTTCTGGAAGGATCCGTACAACACGACTGTTGGTTTTTGGATCCATCATGTCTGTTGGACATTATACATCATATTTTGCCTAAGGATTTACCAGTTTCGCCTTCTGGACTGAGAGGGATCCAGTTTGGTTCTATTCTATGAGGTTATCACGTCCACATCTATGTGTTGTTGAAGTGCCTGGGATCTACTGGTTTTTGGTTTTCAACTTACCTGGGTTCTACCATTTTAATTGGATTTCAAACTTTTTGAACTGGCCTTGCTTTGTTGAGATTGGCCCCATGTAACTTTATTCACATTGTGCCCTTCTGTGTTGTATTTTAGGCTTCAAATAACATGGTTGTTATTATTTTCATTTTTATATCTTATTTTGGACACTATAACTTTTAAACCAACCTTGCATTTCCGGTTCAGATTCGCCCACTCACGAACGGACTTGCGTGATCTCCAGGCAACAAGGTACTTTATTTTTGCAACTTTATTTGGCTATAACCATCATTTTGGTCATATTTGGGATCAGTACAGACCAGATCAGTTGAAATTTGTTATAACATTATTTAGCGCTAAGGCTTCCTGGTTGGCGTTGTGCATTCGGGTTTTCGATTTGGGGAACCGTGGTGTTAAGCCCTTTTATTGAGACTCATATTGCACCTCTTTAACCAGGTAATGTATTTATATACTGTTTTTTTCATTGAGAACTGATAATTGGATTTGGATTTGCATTTCGACATATACATATCGGGGTATTCTTGAACAGTTTACCAAAAACGGAGCTACATTTGTTATCTTGACTGGTGTATTATATTTGTTCTCATTTTGCTTATTGGCAACATGAGTTATTCCCCAAACAGTTGTCAAGTCGGAATATAACGTATTTCAAGCAATGGATAAAGTTTTTGAATTTTTGTAATTTATCGTAGTACTCATTTGTACATTTTTTTGTATGGTATTTAGGTTTGTTTTCTCTAACTACTACTGATACTATTGTTTTTTGCTATATTAAAATTTTTTTGATAAGGGTTAATAGCTTTGTAGCTTTTATTTGGCTTATTTTTACACTACCTATTTTTAGGTATGTTTGTTCATCTGTTGTATACTTCATCAACATTTAGAAATAGGGGTTGGGACTAGATCACTAATTCATTCTTTCTGTTTGCATTACTCTATACTGTTAGGACAACATAATTTTTGTTAGACTGTACAGGCATAACTGAGCTAGGCTCATATGTCTGGCCTAATATGATTTAATCTATCGACCTCAGGATATGCTTTTATTCTTTAATACTCTTTAATATTAATAATCAGGTAGGCTCATATCGATTTATTTGATTTAGGTTACAATAGATGCTTTACAGGTGTTCACATCATAGGGAATTGAAGTTACTTAATGGTCACACATATATACTTTTTTGATCATCATATGTCATTCCCTGAATATTGACTAACTGATACAAGTTTTCATGTGTGTTAACTGTCCCTTCCTGCATTTTCAGAGGGCTTTGTTTATTGGTTGCCATCACTATTTTTTGTTACTGAAAAATTACATTGATACAAACGGAACTTTATTGAGTTCATGCTTTTGGCTTAGGTTCAGGAAGGATTCCTTTCTTCTCCCACCCCCCTCCCCCTTTTTTCTTCCTATATATGGTTTTTGTTTGGCTTATCTAAAGAACATCCCAACTGGCATATCTGGGTGCTTGATATTATTCCTCAGGTTCACACATTAGCTATATATATATATATATATATATATATATATATATATATATATATAGATAGATATATATAGATATACAGACTAAAAACATTTTATTTTGGCCTTAAAAATATACTAGTTTCAAATACAGATATAACAACTGCAGTTACGTATGTACTCGTATATGTGTTGGTGTGTTTAGACACTGACACTAGCATATGTATGCAGGCAGGATTGTGGTGGTGAACAAGTGTATAGGTACATGTACATTATCTCACCTATAATTTTTTGGTGGCACTGGGATTGCCCCTCTGGTAACTGGAATAATTTTGGTTACACATTTTTGCTTAACTTTAGGATTACTACCATTTGACAGTTTACTGGCATATTATTGTATATCAGCTTTTTTTCTATCTGGAGATCTGAATAGATTTCATATAGATCAGCTTATTGTCATGGATCTTGAACAAATACTTCAGGGCCTTTGTGCCGACAAAAATGATATCAGGGTTTTTGGTATACCCAAAGGAGATGGTCTTCCTCAACCCATGGATCCAGTTGACGGCTGTAATGATGCTTTTTATAAACTCAGCAAAGGCATGAAGAATTTGAGATCTAACATTTGGCATTTGAGGCTTTTCTAAGCCTATATGAACAAACAAATTATGCCTGGGGGTTTAAGAATCAAAATTCAACCTTTGGTGAGCAAGATAGATGACATCCTTAGCAAAGAATGGCATTTGGCACAACAACAGGCATCTATGAATTTCGTTCAGATTTTAAGTTCGTTTTATGAACGGACTATTGAAATTAATATTAAAGAAGTTGGTGATCTGTGTGAACAAGCTAAAACATATGATGGTCACCCACAATTTTCTATATGCCTTAATAAACTGTCAAAGGAATTACTTTTGTTTGAAAAACAGACTAAAGGAAAAAAGATTAAAAAATTCAACAGAGAAATTACTGACTATCAGAGGGGCTGACCCTTTGAGGCTACCAAAAATGTTAGGTTCATGGAAACTGGCTAGAGGTCTGGTAGATATACCAGCCCCCAATAAAGACCTAGATCCATACTCAAGGGGTCTCACACATATAGTAGCACCTCAGGAGATGATTCTTCTACAACTGATACGGAGGGTATTTGTACTGGTGAGTCTCCGACACCCAAAAAGACTAAAAGCCAAACACATTCTTTAAACTCACAAGGAGGAGGGGTGGGAGAAAGCATAGGAAACACCAAGATAGATACAATTGAAGCACTTATCCAAACATTCATGACACGATAGATGACAATATTTTGAATATTTCCAAAATTGTCTTGACAGAAGATCAAAAGAAAGTGTTAAATAAAGGTTTAAACTTTGTTCCAGGGTTTATTGTGGATAAATTTCATATTGTCAAATATGTTAACGATTTTTGTCACAGAATCAACCTCAAATTGTTTTTTGGACCCAGGTCTGATTCGCAAAGATCCACAGAATTCAAATTACATAAATCCAATTTTGTTCCACCTATGAATTGGAATGTGGCTATCTTTCAGCAAGCTATACTCAAGGACATACATTTTAAACTAGATCACTTTTCACCTCTGAAACATAATCTCTCTACCCCTGAACTACAGGCTTTACAACAGCTCAGAGACAACAAAAACATTGTTATTATTCAGGCTGACAAGGGTGGGGCAATAGTAATTATGGATATAGATTATTATCTGGGGGAGGGAAATGGACAATTAGCCAACCCATCCCACTACATGAAAATGCCTGTTAACCCCACCCCAAACTTTAAAAGAGAAATTGACAATTTTCTTGAGTTAGCAGTTTCGGAGGGCATTATATCAGACACAGTTAAATCACAATTAATGGTGCGGCACCCACAATAACAGATGCTTTATTTACTACCTAAATACACAAGTGAATGAACAAACCACCTGTTAGACCCATTGTGTCTGGTATGGGGTCATTGACAGAACCAATGTCTGAGTTTTTGACTTCATACTTGAAACCACTACTAAATTTGATTTGAGCAAGGATACAAGACACCACCCAATTCTTATCCATTATAGATGATAACCAATTAGAACCTGAGTGGTTACTTTGTACATTAGATGTCAAGGCTTTATACACCAGTATACCACATTGGGCTGGACTTGAGGCCCTCAAGTTTTGGTTAGATAGAGCCAAATTATATCCAGTTGGTTTCAATACGCTTTTGATTTGTATGGCGGAACATGTTTAGAATAAAAATGTTTTTTATTTTCAAGGTGAATGCTATTGGCAGTTGAAGGGTACCGCTATGGGAGCCTCTTTTTCTCCTATATATGCGGACTTATTCATGGGCTACACTGAGGAGCAACTCATTTATGATCAAACACATAACATTTTTCTTGAGGACCTGGATATTTGGCGACATTATCTTGATGATTGTTGGTTAGTTTGGCGTTCCGATGAAGAGTATTTGGCTGAATTTGCGTCATACCTCAACCATAACAAATGGGTTATTGAATTTACTTCAACTTATCACCAAAATCAAATAAACTTTTTGGATGTAACAGTCATCAAGAACCCAGATGGTACTTTACAAAGCAAGACATTTCATAAATATCCACAATACAATACTTTATTACATGCAACCAGTATGCACCCTAGCCACATCATCCGGAATATACCCAAATCCCAGTTCCTCAGGATACGCAGGATTTGTTCCGCAGAAAATGACTTTGAAGAATCACAACAAGATCTAACCAACAGATTTAGAACCAGGGGATACAAGGAGCCTGACATTCAGCTGGCACGTCACTTTGTAACCAATTCCACCAGAACTTCCCTTCTCAAATATTGTGACAGAGATAGGGGTACACAGGATGGAGGATTACGGTTTATTACTACCTATGGGTGTAACATCAATTTGTTTAGAAATACCATGATGAAACATTGGAACATCCTCACTGCCAATGAGGATATTGCCTCCTTAGTCGGTAACACTTGTCAATATGGTTACCATAGAGGGAGAACACTAAGTTCATTTTTTTCATAATATAAGAGGATGGGTTCAGGTGGCATTATATATCAACAACTTACGATGACTGGTGACAAACTTTGGGGCACTTATCAATGTGGCCATTGTTCATGTCCATTTATATTCACATCTAAACAATTTTCCAGTAAAAACACTGACAGGATTTTTAACATGAAATTTTTTGGCAACTGTAATAGTGATTGGGTGGTATATCTTGTGACTTGCACAAGTGGTTCATTTTATGTGGGTCAGACATCACGGGCATTGAGATTACGCATGTCGGAACATCGTAATGACATTCGAACCAAAAGAGAAACCAACACTCTGTTCAGGCACTACACACAACATCATACTGCTAGATTTCAATTTTGTATTGTAGATAGAATTTTGGGTGACAGATCCAACAAACAGGGATGGCATTCCATTCTCAACCAAAAAGAGAAATACCGGATTATCAAGCTAGGGGCACTATTTTCTCCTGCTTTAAATGATCATTTATAACCAATTAATATATCCAGTATTGAATGTATTATCATACTTATGTTTTATTACCATATTTGCTATTTGGATCATCTATTTTTTGCTTGTTATTTTTTATTTTCTCGTTTGTATTTTTCCTTCCAGTTTTTCTTTCAGGCAGTATTATGGGCATGCCTAAAATCCTTTGGAAGCACCTCATTGGTCTATGGACCTTATTTAAACCTGCATTTGTGCATCATTTCCTGTTTGTACTTTTCTTGTTCCACTGAGGAAAGCCATGTTAGGCTGAAACTTGTCTGAATTATTGAATTGTTCGATATGTATTAAAACACTTAAGTTTTACCTTAGTGTTGCTGTAGTTTTGTTGCTGATATATACTGAGTTTTATGCTGGCATTTTGTTCAGTTACTGCAGATAGCAAGAACCTGAATTCCTTACCCACCACCACTTGTGAAAAGCATTCAGATTGTTGCCTCATATTTTTGTTTTGTTCTGTTCCTCATAAAATCTGTGGTTTTCTGGATTTTCAGACATTTTAATTTAAGACTTCATATTCTTCAGAAAGTATATGGTAACACTAAACATTTTTGTCTAGCCATTTTCTAAGTTTATAAGATCAATATTTGAAATGTGTCCCTATAATTGGGGCTGTATCCCCCCCCCCTCCCATTATTGGCTTTGTGCAGTTTTTTTTTGTGCTAAGAGGTTGAGAGCTATGGTGAGAACTGAATTCACTGAATATGTTTGGGGGCTGTATTCACCCATTTTTGGCATTGTCCAGGTGTTTTGGGCTAACAGATTGAGAGCTATGGTGAGAACTGAATTCACTAAATGATAGCCATTTAAGTTTCAGTCTTCCTGTCTTTGAAGAAACAGCTGATTTGACATAGTGGTATGTTGCTTTGACTGTAGTGCAGAGGGTCCTGGATTCAAGACTTGGCAGTGAAATGCATGGCGGTTGCACAACATTTTACTCTATCAACTTTCCAAGGTTATACAAGCAATGTTTAAAATGTGTCCCTGTATTTTTGGCTTTTGCCCCCCCCCCCAATAAATTTTGGCATTTTACAGATTGTGTGTGCTCATTTTCTGCAAAGTTGAGAGATACAGTTGAATGTTGAGTGGATTATTCAAGGATCTAAGAGCTTCAGGGGAACAGAAGTCTAGTGCTGCTTATGCTGAGACTGCTTGCATTGTTAATAGTACAACAGGTAGTATACTTGCTTTCAATGCAGAAGGCTGTGGGTTCTACTCCCACAGTATGTAGAGGCATTACTGTACTGTGTTGTACTTTTAAAGGGGTGGATGCTGCAGTCCTGAGAATGTCCTCTTTGTCAGAGATACCTAGTAACTATCAACCTGTTATCAGTTTGCTATCCATTCCCTATTGCAATTTTACTAGTTTAATTTTTTTAATGTAACATGGGCAATTTATTCCTCAAGGGCAACAGGCAAATTATCTGTAGATGAAACAATAAAATATAAAGTCATTTACCAGCAGCAACCTCTTCATTAGTTACAGATCTCTTTAATGTGGAATTATTTAGATGACTTTTACTTCTGCAGAGATTGTGCATATTTACTGATACTGGGTAGATTGTAGAAGTTTGAGTAGACTTTTATGATGGAAATGTTCTGAATTGGGCAGTTTTGTCATTATTGGTGCATGCATTGTGTTTCATTGTTTTCTGGAAAAATGTTCAGAGCAATACATTTAAAATGCCCTCTAACAACTGTACTGTATTATATAAGGAATATAATTTAATACAATCAGGAAGGTGTATCAAAGAACACATGTATGTTTCATGTGCAAGGGGTCTATGATTTGAAAACAGCCCTAAGTTAATATTTATCTGCCACTTGCCAGATGTATTTTCTTTGAATGTGGGTTTCAATGCTGTTTCAATGAATGTGAGTTTCAAGGGCAGAGAAGTTTTAATGCTAAGTTTATTTTCATTGTGAGACTGCATTGCTTTGTTTAGCAGATGTCTATTAGTGTTTGTGTTGTAAAATATAAAATAAAACTTTTAAATGAAATCCAAATCATCATAGAAAAAAGCAGTATGCACATTACAGTGTTTATGGTAAATGGGGTGAAATAGCCAAGTAATGGGACACTGGAATGGCTGCAGGGGAGAGGCCCCATTCGACCATGATTTTGTGAGGGGGGAAGGCCAGCAAACTCAAAGACAGCCCCAGCTGAACTATACCTCTCAACTGTCCAGATATTCACAGAATGAATAGATTTTGCTTCTTATTTTTGGTTTGTTCCTCATAAAATTTGTGTTTTTCTGGCAAATAATTTAGGAATGAAGTCATTAAATAATGATAGACATTGAGTTTCAGACTTCATACTCTTCAGAAAAAATGCATGCTAAAGCAAGACCTGTTATTCTATCAACTGTCTAAGTTTATACAGCAGCAACCTTTAGTACTGTCTGTATGTTTCCCCCAATATATTTGGCCTTGTCCAGATTGAGTTAAGAAGTTGAGAGATATATGCAAATAAATCACTTTATAAAATTAGGTATATCCAAACCTCTCGACTATCCCTGACTTTTGTTCAAAATATTGCTCTTCCCCTAACAAACCCCATGCAAAATGCCAATTTTGGAGGAAAATGTGGAGGGTTTACAATTTAAGAAATAATTGTAATGATGAGAGTTATAGATTACTTTTATTTCAGAAATGCATGTAGATGCTTTTATTTTGTCATCTGCTCAATTTAACAGTTCTAATATTAAAAAGTGTACCTTCTTTGACAGGCTCCCAATCCATCTTGCTGTTTTTAAAAATAGTAACTCTCCACTAAACCTTAACTTTTTAAATAGGTAAAACTCAAGTTACCTACTTTCACATCTAACTTCTCTAGTGCACACTGCAGAGTGCATTCTTTTCAATCTTACCTTTAAGCATCCCTGTGACTAGCACTTTCTCTAATACCTGCTGGAAAGCACTAGGAAGCCTTAAACTCATACAAACACTGAACTCTCCTTGTTAATAAGGAAAAATTAATAGTAGGCACTAAACAGCCTATAATTGCAAAGTACCTTGCTAAGGAAACAGCTTCTGTACTTTACAAAGAAAAAAAAGCCCCAAACCAGGCATGTCCAAGGGTCAGCTTCCGGTGATTTCTCCTGTCCACCTGGTGAATCTGGGCATACTGGGGCAATGCAGCAATTGCCTCATGTACACAGACAACCCTCTCCTCCTACCACCCAACACTACAACCTGTGAGAGATGCACTTACATAGCTAAAATGGAAGCAAAGCTCTCTCCACCCAAGATTGTGCTAAACAGTCAAGAGGAGAAGGTTAACACCCACACTACATCTCAAGCAACACATAGCCCTTCTAAACCCGCACCACCAACACTCACATATAGCAACACTAAATCCACATATGCAGAGGCCCTTAACTGTAACCTGCCCAAGCAACAAAGACTTCTGAAGCTGAAACGCAAACAAACACCAATCACAACCAATGTGTCACATAGTTCAAAACACCAGTGTGCCACCCAGCAACAGCCCCTAAGGCAAGACAATGTACCTAACACTTTAGTCATAGGTGACTCTATAGTCCGGCACACTGATGTCCCTCTCACCAGGTTGAATAAGGAGAAAATTACAGTCAGCTGCCTGTCGGGTGCCAGGATCCACCACATAACGCATGCACTCAATTCACTCCACAACAAGTACAAATATAACTCTGTCATTGTCCATGTTGGAGTGAATGACTTGAGACGTACCTCCCTGGACTACATGAAAAGAGACATGGAAGAGCTCTCGGATCATGTGGCCCAGGCAGGTAGGACCCTAGCCCTGAGTAGCATCCTGCCTTCACCCAGAATGATACCACAATATAAGGATAAAATGATTGACTTCAACAATTGGCTAAGCTTATAGTGTCATTCAAAGGGGATCCAGTATCTGTCTGCCTGGGATGACATGATTGACAGACCACAATGCTTTTCCAGAGATGGTCTGCACCTGTCGCCCCTGGGATTCAGGTTACTGGCTAAGGCTCTTGCCACCCCTATAGTGCCTTTTTTAGGCAAACTTCAAAAGACAAAACCACCACCGTAACAGGTACAAGCATGCAAAATCTGAAGGTAATGCTACTCAATGCTAGAAGTCTAAACCTCAAAATGCACTCTCTCGAGGCACTCCTAAAAATGGAGAACATCGATATCTGTGCAGTAACTGAGACCTGGTTCAAGGCTCCAGAGAGCACCCCTGCAATACCAGGCTACAACTCTTACCACACTTTTCGGCCACCAAACCAGGACCGAAACACTAAAGGTGGAGGAGTGTCAATATTCACCAAGGATATTCACACCACCAGGCTAGTTGGCCAACACAATGTGTCTGAAATTCTCCAAGTGCAACTAACACTAGGTAAGACTGCAATCCAAATTGTAGCTTGCTACAGATCCCCCACCATACCCCAAGATTCTCACTACACCTTTTTAAACATACTAGAAAATATTAAGATAGAACCAAACACCCTAATACTGGGTGATTTTAACTACCCTGCCATTAACTGGGAAAACTACTCATGTCCCAACACCTTTGCGCAACGGTTCATGGAATTCATAAACTCCAATGCCCTGGATCAACTAATCCATAGTCCCAACAGGGGCTCCAATATCCTAGACCTGGTCATTACCAACATGGCAAATCAATGCTCCATACCTATGGTCACCCCCTCGTTAGTCAGGTCTGACCATAAGCTAATCACCCTTAACATCCACATCCCACCCCCACCCCCCAGTAAAGAAACCACCATAAAAAACTTCTCCAAAGCCAACTTCATGCTACTCAAGTCAGAAGTGACAAACTTCATGACACCCATGCAGATGGGAACTGAAAGTTCAACTGCTGAATCCTACACTAAGGCACTGTACGAGCACATCCACTCATGCATGAATTGTGCCATCCCAAATAGAACCAAAATGCTCTCATCCAAAAAAAGTAAGCCAATCTGGTGGTCCCCTGCCATAAACAAACTTTACAACAAAAGGAAGAAACTTTTGCAGAAATGAGGAAAATCCCAGGATGCAAAAAACTCCCTTACTAGCCTCAGTAAGAAACTGAGATGCCTCATAAAATCCTCCAAAGCTAGTTATGAAAATAAAATTGCCAAAGATTCCAAAGACAACCACAAAGCATTCTATAACTATGTCAAGAATCTAAATGGCAATGCTCAGATCTGCTCTGAGCTAAAACAGAATGGCAATAAATATACTGATTCAAAGGATATTGCCAATATCCTGGCAGATCGATTCAGTGCCAACTTCACCCCCTCTCACCCCCTAAATGGCCCGTCTCAATACCGGAAGATTGCCAAATTCCAGTAATAATGGCCACACAGGTACAAAACGCACTCTCTAAAGCCAAGAATACAGCATCCATGGGACCAGATGACATCCCGGGCTGTGTACTACATGAACTACAATATGAACTGGCACCTCACCTAAGTGTCATGTTTAATCATAGCCTCACCTCAGGTTTCATGCCCACTGAATGGCGCAGACCTACAGTTATCCCAATCCACAAGGGGGGATCCACCTTGGATCCCGGAAACTACCGTCCCATCAGTCTGACAAGCCTTATCTGCAAGGCCATGGAGCGTATTATCATGGAACTTATAAACAAAGAAATTGGCAACCTTCAAACACTGGACCCCACCCAGTTTGGGTTTGTGAAGGGCCAATCTTGTCTCCTGAACCTGATTGACTTCTTTGAATCAGTCTCCAGAGCCATGGACAAGGGTAAGGTGGTCCACACAGCCTATCTAGACCTTGCCAAGGCCTTTGACACCATCCCACACTCTGGAATCATAGATAAACTTACTAAGTTGGGTATTAATCCCTATGTCACCCAATGGGTTGCTAAATGGCTTACTGATAGAACCCACACTGTAAAAGTAGCCAACTCCAAATCCAGCTCCAGACAAGTGACAAGTGGAGTACCTCAGGGTTCAGTCCTGGGGCTGCTCTTGTTTGGCATCTACTTCTCTGAAGTACAGGTCAACACTAAGGGACTCTGGCTAACAAAGTTTGCAGATGACTGCAAACTGGGAGCCATTATTGAATCCCCAAATTATGTGGATACTCTACAAAAGGGCCTTACAGAAACAGATACTTGGTGCCAGAGCCATGGGCTCAAGCTCAATGCCAAGAAATGTATTGTTATCCCTTTTGGGAAAAAAACATGTATCCATGAATTACCATATAAGTGGCAGTACACTAAACACAGAAAGTGTGATAAGAGACTTAGGAACACAGGTGGACAGTGGTCTCACCTTCGATAACCACATCGCCACAACAGTCAGGAAATCCTTCTATGTGGCACACCTCATCACGAAGGGCTTTTCATCCAGAAAAAAGGAGGTCATTGTCCCACTGTACTCATCCCTCATTAGACCCATTATAGAATACAATGCCCCATTTGGTATGTACCTCTCAAGACATCTGCAACAACTGGAAAGGCCTCAGAAATACCTCACTAAAAGAATCACAGGCCTAAAGCAGATGCCCTACGCTGACCGCGTTAAAAAACGCCAGCTATACTCTGTCACATATCGTCTACTCAGAGGCGATCTCTGCTTAACATACAAGGCCATGTCAAACCCAGAGCTGTTGGACATGCTACACTTAAAGAAATTCCAATCCCTCAGAGCTACACGCTCCAGGGATCTAAACCTTGTCATCACAATAAACAAAACATGCTGGAGGGATAGGTTCCTGACCCAGAGACTCCCCAGACTCTGGAATAGATTGCCCATACATGTCAAGCAGACTGCCTCTTTGGACCTCTTCAAGAGGAACCTTGACGATTGGATGGGAGAAAGGAAATTCACCCCCGGGATCACTTCAGTCGCCCTGCTAGACAGGGGTCCAGGAAAGTAAATAATGTGGGAAGAAATAGCCAGGGAATTGTTATGGCTAGGCTTGTATAGGCCCTGATAGCCTAGTACCAACCTATGAACCTATTGTGTGGCTATTTTATATTTTTACATCACATTTTTGGTCCATTTTTCATAAAATTGTGGTTTTCTGGCAAATTAGTGGCAAATCATTAAAGACTGAAGTTAGAAAATAATGACAGACATTTGAGTTTCAGATTTTATACTCTTCAGAAAATTCGTACTAATGCAAGACCTATCTTTCTAATTTTATAAGAGCAATATTTAAAAATTGTCCTTATTTTTGGGCTTTTGTCCCACTTCTATTTATGGCTTTGTCTACATTTCTTGCTCTGAGGTTGAGCAGTATGATAAATGTGTCAGGGCCATCACCATGAGCCAGATACATTTAAAATTGTGACATACTTGTTGCACCCCACTCCCCCATGTAGTGACTCTGGATGTGTCCAAGCAAGGCAAGGAGCAGTTATGCAGTGTAAGTGTGCAGAGTATCCCCCCATCCAAGGTAGACACAAGTACTACAGTGGATTTTCACCAGTCCTTGATTTTGCAGAATGTTCTGGTTTTCTGTCATATTTTTATACTGTTGATTTATGCTTATTATTATTCAGAAAATGCACATTGTTACACTGCCTGTTACTCTGTGTTTAAGCAGCAATGTTTTAATGACCATCAGGTAAGCTTGACTGACATTGTAAGATGCGAGTAAGCTTTAATAATCATTCTGTTAAAGAATTACCAACATTGAAAGCCTTTTGTTGTTGCCATGCAGAGTATATTTACATGACTAGATAATGTATAAGCCTTAGGTACTGAAATGCATATGACAGTATTTGTAATAAAGGAGAGCATTACAGTATTTTCAGAAGCTCACTACATTTGTTGGAGACTTGCAGTCATATTTGCAGGCTTTAACAGTAAACTAAACAGAATGGCAATCTATCATGTGTGGTCCATAACCTGTGGAGTAATCCTTTAAGCAATTTATCTTGACCTTGTTTCTTGTTTGCTGTTCATTTTTTACTTTAATCATGTTTTCTCCATGAAACAAGTAGATAGTTACTGTCAGGCAGCAGGTCTTTTTTTGATAAGAAACATTTTTACAAGTGGGGGTATCACAGAGATTGGTACTTTCAGCATGTTACTTGGCACTTTTATAAAGCTGAATATAAATTATAATTAGAACTGCGGTGCAATGAGAAGTGGTTTGAGTTGAGTCCTGCTTGTTTTTTTATATTTGATTTTGATTGGTATTCCAGTAATGTATTTAAAAAGTAATTTATTTTTTCATGCCTCACAACCTTTTTGTTTCCATCTAGATATTAAGTAAGCTGTCATGTAGCCAATGGATTGAAATATTTTTGCTTCTATACTTTATTTTGTCTTGATTGGACTCCCATAATGACGGTTTGGCACCCAGGGCATCATATTTAATTCAAGTCCCTGTTTTTGTGGTTTTGAGCATAGCTCTGCCCCTTTCTAATTGGTCACATCCCTTCCCAATGACCCCACCCATTCAACTGTCTCCTGCAAACTCCTTTGATTTTAAGTCACCAGCTGCCACTGCATCAGTTTGATATTGAACCGTACATATTAGAAATGCAGTGCACCGTGGATACAATTAAACTGTACCAGTGTGGTCACATATTCCTCCTAAACAGCAGTTAGTATTAAATCCTTCTCTAATAGGCTTTGTCATACTAGTAAACATGTTGTTACATGTGTAGGGATATGTGATAATAGTATTTACAGTTGTAATTATCATATTAGCCAAGAACCCCCAGTACATGTTGCATACTTGGCACAAAAGTCATATGATAACCTAAAAACTGACATGCAAATAATCAATGTAGTCATAATAGTGGCATGTGCGCTCCTAACATGTTGCCAAATCTGCAGGGTTGTCACTTACTATACTTGTCTTGCTAGTGGCATGCACTCCTAACATTTTATTTTTTTATTTATTTTATTTAACATTTGTTGACCGGGAAAGTCTGATTAGGTTCCACAGATCCTGTTTTCAGCGGAGTCCCGGGGAGAAATGCTCCAGACATACAGACTCCTAACATGTTGCCAAATCTGCAGGATTATCACTTACTATACATGTCTTGCTAGTGGCATGCACTCCTAACATGTTGCCAAATCTGCAGGTTTACTCATAATAGTGCCATACACTCCTAACATGTTGCCAAATCTGCAGGTTTGTAATTTACTATACTTGTCTTGCTAGTGGCATGCCCTCCTAACATGTTGCTAAATCTGCAGGTTTACTCATAATAGTGGCATACACTCCTAACATGTTGCCAAATCTGCAGGTTTGTCATTTACTATACTTGTCTTGCTAGTGGCATGCACTCCTAACATGTTGCCAAATCTGCAGGATTATCACTTACTATACATGTCTTGCTAGTGGCATACACTCCTAACATGTTGCCAAATCTGCAGGTTTGTCACTTACTTTACTTATCTTACAAGGACAGAATCATTCTTGTAATGGCAGCACTATATTAAGAAAACATTGTATTACACACATTCTGTAAGACAACAGGTGACTACAGAATGCATGTGACTATATTTCAAAGCTGGGTTTCTGATTATTTATTAAAGGTCCTTGTAAGTGATTGCTTTCCCTACAGACTGCTGCCTTTTAGGCTATAAAACAGTTGGTGACTAAGTTAAGGACAGTCAACTTTTGGAGTTTAATATCTGGAAGGGTGGCTGGAACTGAAGGATTCTGGGGTAGGGTGTTAACAAGTACTGGTGTCTTAACAAGTAATGGTATTTCATCTGGCAATAAGGTAAAACATACAAATAGATAAAAAAGGCAGGCTATTATGATAACGTGCAAAGGAAAAACACTAATGACCTAAAACAGTATTGAACATGCATCAACAAACCACTAAAACTCCTATACTCTTGAAACCGACATCAATATTGGATGTAAAATGAACAAACACTTTATTTGTGCTATTAGTTTTATAATTCAAAAATGAAAATACTGCTCTTCAGAGCAAACCAGAATTCTCCCAAGTAGATTAACCCAACTCTATATCCGCTAAAACACATAGCATATCCTCCCCATCAAACCTTTTCTTGCAGCCCATCTCAACAAACCAAATCAAAAAGTTCTGAAGCAAATTAAAGCACAACACTTTGGTCACTGATATTCTACCATCTGAATAACTTGCAGTTACAGCCCACTTCATATCTCATCCTGTGTTGATATTTATTAACTGATCTGTACAAGATATGTATGCACTTAAGCTATGGACGCAATCTTACATTATCCCCATCCATAAAAACAGGATTACAGTATTTCCAGCTTTAAACAAATAACAGCCATATTTATCCAAAATACTTGCAATTCCATCAACAAACACCTCATAAACAATTATTCAGAAAAAAAAACTCTGGTCACAAATGCAGCATGGCTTTTGACCTATATAGCACCAGTTCACCTTTTATCCTTCTTCATTACAAAAATACTTACATAAATGATCATTTCTACACCGCTTCTGCATGCCTAAACCTGCCCAAAGCTTTAGACATAGTATCCCATAAACTACTGCTTACTAGACTCTCCCAAATGGAAATGTTTAGCTCTATCATTAATTGCTTTATGCCCTACCTCTTTACTAAATCACAGGCATTAATCTTGAAATAATACCTACTTTACTTTTACCATGACAACTATATGCACTCCTCAGGGTTCCATCTTTGACCCTTTCCATTTTAACATATTTGCAAAAAATCTACCAAAAGAACTAAAAAATGGAACTATAATTAAATACAGACAATCCAAGTCTACTTGCCTACGCAAAGTCCCTAGAACAGCTGCAAACTCAAACATGTTTGTGTCTTTTGCCTTTTCCCGGTTAGGGGTCGCCACAGCGGAACTCCGGTCCGCTAATGATTGGCAGTTGATTTTTACGTACCGTCTTGCCAGGCTTGATGCACAACCTTCAACGAAGGTACGCCCATTCATGCATGTCTCCACACAGAAGGCGCTCTAGCTGAGAATCGGACTGAACAGCGTCTTACTGTGAGGTGACAATGCTACCGCAGCACCACCACCGCAGTCTGGGTGTTAATAAAGTCGAGGGCTAAATACAAAAGTCTCAGTGGATACCAAAAACACTTCAAAACTAACCCACAATCACATGCTTACATTTTCCTTAACGTCAAACAATATTCTCCTACAGCTTGTTAATAGGGTTGCCACCTTTTCAAATGTCCAAAGTGGGACATTTTTGCTACGAACATCAGATTTTGCAGGGCAAAACATACCCATGGCCAGTACAAAGGATAGAACTTCAGTTTTTTGCCTAAATAAAAGCTTATTCTTGTAGCATTTTAGTTCCTTATTCTGTTTTTTTTTTAGAACATTTAGGTGTTTCAGATACAGAATAACTGTTTTATGCAACTATTGCATAAAATATAGAAAATAATTTTGTCCTAAAATCTCAGGACATTTGCCATTTTTTTAATTTTTTTGCAGGACACAACTGCCCAAAGAGGGACTGTCCCTCGCAAAGTGGGACAGGTGGTAACCCTACTTGTTAATAAAACCAAGCTACTAGCCGTTATCATTAACAAAAAACTAAAGTTCAAACAGCACATTAATTCTGTAGTTGTTAAAACTAATCAGAAACTAGGCATCTTTAATGCAATCAAACGTTTCCTTACAGCAGTTGGCCAGCTAAGTACTTCCCAAGCTATACTTCCCTGAAGCCTACTATACACTGCTCTTGATAACCATTGGAACATTTAACATATGTGTGAACATAGTTTGGATTATTCTAGGACGTTATGAGTTAGACGAGAGATATTCCGGGTCAACCTGCAGTGAACCCTAACTTCTGTCTTTCTCTACATCGTTAATTATAATTTTTTTTATAGTTTTTGATCATGTTCCATTAAGAATTCATTTTTTGGAGCACAACCTTTGTATTGTACAAAGTTTTAAATGGAAGTGGGTTGATCCATTCTTATTTTGGTTCTGAAGAAGTCTGTAGATCTTCGAAATGGGCAAAAGTGCTTAACTGATACATTAATTGTTTCTTAGTAAATTTTATTTAATTAATTTTCCTGTGAGTCACAACTCCTACAGTGGCAGTGAAGTGGCTCTTAGATTGTGAGATTAATCACTGTTATATAGTCACTACACTAGTGTCTGAAATAACAACTACTGTTATGTAAAACAGATAGTGTTTTTCATTATCCAGACTTTTCAGCACACTATTTAAAAAAAAAACAGCAAAAAGTGCAAGTAAACCTTATCAAAATCAAGTAATCAAGTATATGTACCTTGCAACATGATATAAAAGATGTTTTTATTATTCTGGTTCAGTAACAGAAAAGCATGTTGATTTTAACCTTGGTCTGACCACTGTCACCATAATACATTTACGGCTTGATCAGCTAGCTGAAGTGGCAAACTAAACCATCAAATTACCTGCCTGAAGCAGGTCTCTAAATATTGCCACAAAACAGAGCTATAGAGCTGTCTGAGAGAATAGCAGTAAAGTGAAGAGGAATGGTTCTTGAAGCTAGCAGACTCTGCTGAACAAGAATGAAGCTTAAAAGCGCTCTTTGCAGCAACATTATTAATAGCTGCATAACCAGATGCCCTCTTTGTTATTTCAAAAATACAGTGATGGTCTGTGTATTAATAGTAGTTAAGCATCCTATTTATATCTTTCCTGTGCTTCATACCAAAAAAAACCCCAATATTTAGGAGTGAAACATTCTCTTAGATTTAAGTATGACCATCAAATAAAAATATTCATTTTCTGAATCACTTTTGGAATATACTTAAAATAGAGTCATTGTAAAGTTTCATATTAGAAAATCTAATTATGTTTAATCAAGCAGGCAGTACGCAATCAGGAATAAAGCGAGTGCACATTTGATGCAAGTTAGGAGCATTTTCCTGCTAACAGTCATTTGCTTATCACAACGTGGCGTGTTTGATTCTTTTCCTGACTGTCCCTCTCTTTTGTGTTTCTCTTCTTTGCTAATTGTTGCATATAAACATGTACTCATGTTATGCTGATTTGCTGATTTTCATTTGCTTAATATTGTATATAACTACGTATTGTTTTCAGCCACTCAGGGGCCCAGCTCATGGCTAAAAAGGGTTTCTGGACCAGCCACCCACCCAGTTAACAAAATGCAGTAAATAAATAAATAAGAAACATGCAACTCTAAAATCATTTAAAAAGATAAGCGGTAAGGACTATAAGTTCATCAGTAGGCACACTAATGTGGCAAATAAAAGTAGAGTCAATTGGTGTAATTTATTGGCTAAGCTACAGAGCTCTGAATTTGACCATAATCCACTAATCAAAATCTAAATTATGATGTTCCCTACATCTTTGATTTCACTCTCCACATTTTATTACTAGCCACTCATTTTGTATTCAGTTTGTCATCTTTCTACTGATTTTACCATGATGCAGTGATACCAAACTGCAGTGATCAACAATGCTAAAGTGATTCTAATTACATTCCAGTGATACTAGCCATGCTACAGTAATCCTATCCTTACTACCGTAATAATGCTAATTAAAATAGAATAATACTCACGCCACAGTGATGCTAAACATACTGCACCCAAACTAGCCATAGTACAGTGAGTCTAACCATACCATGGTGATAACGCTAAACACACAACAGTGATGTTAAGCAAGCTGCAGTGATGCCAGTTATACATACTAACAGAGCTGAAGTAAGGCTAGTCTTACTATATGGATAGTTATAATCATACTACAGTGACACACATTCTATAGTGATACTAAGCATACTACAGTAATAATGCTAACCATGCTACACCTGTAATAAGCATACTGCAGTGATGCTAATTATATTGTAGTTTCACTAACTATACTACAGTGATACAATCTTATTACACTAATGCTAACCATACTTCGGTAATTGTAACCATAATACAGTGATACTAACCATACTACAATGATCCTAATGATACTGCAGTGATGTTAATCACACTGTAGTGATGTTGACTATAATACAGTGATGCTAAGTGTACTGCAATTATGCTAACTATAATACAGTGATACTAACTATACTGCAGTGATGTTAACCATAATACAGTGATACTAACTATACTGCTGAGATGTTAATCATACTACAGTAATGGTAATCATAACAGAGTATACTAACTATACTGTAGTAATGCTAATCATACTACAGTAATGCAAATCATACTACAGTGATTCTAACTGTACTGAAGTGATGCTAATTACACTACAGTGCTGCTAACCATAGTGCAGTAATACTAACCATGATACTGTGATAATAACTGTACTACTAATACTAACCATAATACATTGATGCTGACTATACTGTAGTAATTTTAATCATACTACAGTGATGTTAAACATAAGAAAGTAATAATAACTATATTGCAGTGATGCTAAACATACTACAGTGATGCTAGCCATAATACAGTGAAATTAACTATTGATTAATCATAGTGCACTAATGCATACCATAATACAGTAATAACTATATTGAAGTGATGTTAATGATACTGCAGTGATGTTAGCTATAATACTGTCAGGTTAATTATATTGCAGTGATGTTAATCATAGTACAGTGATGCTAATTATAATACAGTGATAGTTACTTCACTGCAATGATGCTAATCAAACTACAGTGATGCTAAGCATACTACAGTGGTACTAACCATAACACAGTGATACTAACTAAAGTGCAGTGATGTTATTCATACAGTGGTGATGCTAACCATAATACCGGGAGATAACTATATTGCAGTGATGCTAACTAATACACTGATACTAAGTATAATGCAATCATGTTAATCATACTACAGTGGTGCTACAATAAAACAGTGATACTAACTATACTGCAGAGATGCTAATCATACTGCAATGAGGCTAACCATAATAGGGGGATACTAAGTATACTGCAGTAATTTTAATCATACTACAGTGATGCTACCCATAATGCAATGATATTAATTTTACTGCAGTGATGCTAATCACACTGTAATTATGCTAACCATAATACAGTGATGCTAACTATACTACATTGATGCTAATGATACTACAATGTTGATAACCATAATACAGGGATACTAACTATACTGCAGAGATGCTAATCATACTACAGTGATGCTAACTATAACACAATGATGCTAACTATACTGCAGTGATGTTAACCATAATACAATGATCTTAACTAATCTGCAGTGATGCTAATCATACTACAGCAGTGCTAACCATAATACAGTAATAATAACTATCCTGCAGTACTGTCAATCATACTTCAGTGATTACAACCATAATACAGTGATACTAACTATACAGTGATGTTAATCATACTACAGTGATGCTAACCATACCACAGAAATACTAACCATAATACAGCGACACTAACTATGCTAGTAATATTAACCATAATATAGTGATACTAACTATGCTGCAGTAATGTTAATCATACCACAGTGATACTAAATACAACACAGTAATACTAACACTACTGCAGTAATATTAACCATAACACAGTGAAACTAACTATAATATCACATTACAATGATGATAACCATAACACAGTGATACTAACTACATGTTAATCATACTGCAGTGATGCTAACCAGTGCACAGTGATACTAACTGCATGTTAATCATACAGTGATGCTAACTACAATGCATTGATGCTAACCAAACTACAGTGATGCTGACTGTACTATGATGATACTAATCATAATACAGTGATACTAACTATGCTGCAATAATGTTAATCATACTCCAATGATGTTAACCATAATACAGTGATACTTATTATCCTGCATTAATATTAATCATACTACAGTGATACTGAGCATAATACTGTGATGCTAAATATACTGCAGTGATACTAATTATACTAAAACGAGGCTAACCATAATACTGTGATGCAAACTATACTGCAGTGATGCTATTCATATTACAGTGATGCTAGCTATGTTTTAGTGATGCTAATCATACTTCAGTAAGTCTAATCATAATACAGTGATACTAACTATACTGCAGTAATGCTAATCCTACAACAATGATGCTAACTACTGCAGTGATGCTAATCATACAGCAGTGATGCAAACCGTAATAAATGATACTAACTACACTGCAGCGATGTTAATCATACTACAGTGATGCAAACCATAATGATGTAAATCATAATACAGTAGTGCTACTACAATACAGTGATACTAACAATGATAACAATTCTACAATTATTTTTAGTATTCTAAACAGATGCAAACCATACTAGATTGACCAATGTGTGTTCTTCTATAGTCATACATTTATTATTGGTACTTCAGCAGACAATTGCTAGGATTTATGTTACAGCTGACTATGGCCCAAAGTCAGTAATAAGTTTTTGGATCCAGCCTTTGGCCGACACTACTTGTACCTATCTCTTCTATGTGAAGCCCTGCAAGCAGGGAAATTCTAAGTGTAAGCAGTTGAAGAATGCCTAGAGAAGATCAAAGGGCATCCCCTTATAGTTCCATCCTGTCAGTTGCAGAGGGCTTTTGATGTGCAAGTAGGAGGGAAGCCATGCGGTGAGGAGCCATTTAATGCCACACACCCTGCATGTGGCACCAGTTTGACTCCTCCATCACTGGATGAACAGCAGCATTCTTTGTAAATGTCACTTCCTAGCCTCCATGGGGTTCCCCAGTCACAGGCATAAAGACATACTCTCCATCCTAGAATGGGTGAGACATTTGCCATGCATTCCTATCCTAGGGTTCCTCTAGCATCCAAACCAGTAATCAAACATGAGTTAATGAGTTAACTGGGTAGCATTTAGGGCTCCATCTTTTTATACCTCATAGCCGAGCAAAGCTCTTAATCTGCACTCACTAAACTCTTGCTATTGTAATCCCATTACTGTAATAAATCTAGCATCTAGGATCTCAGGCCTGTAGATAGCATCTTACAACAATGGTACTGGGCTGTGAAAAAGTACAACTGAGCTACTAGTGCAGAGAGGGTGTCTACACAAATGAGAATGTCTTACATTTTTAACAGGGCAAAGTGATGGTTTCTAAGCTCTGATGAGACTATCAAAGATTAAACAGCTCTCTTTTGCTATAGCTTCAATAACACACCACCAGTTATTGCTTATAGAGTTAATAAGCACTAAAGAAGAACTGCAATGAATGCACAATATGTTATTTATTATCCTTCAATGTTTATTATTCTTACTCCTATTTTTCTCCGTCTCTGGCTTTTTAATGGCTATTCTTATTTCTGTCCTTCAGTATTTTTTATTCATTTTTTCCAAATGCTCTCCTTTAATGTTTCTTTCTCCTTCAGTGCTTTTTATTCATATTCTATTTGTTATTCCTATTTATTCCTCTAGTAACACAGTAAGTGATTTGAAGTATGTTGTTTGTTAGTTAACAGACAAACATTTAAATTGTTAGTAAGTATTTCAAAGCTTAAAATAATGATTTCTATTCAGAGACCAAGCATGAGTACATCTCATGTCTTCTCATGCCTGTTGGATTTCCCTACTTTTCTTCACTCCTTGGTGCCACTGTCTTTTCATAGCCTAACTATACATTTTGTTCATCTGCAGTGATTACTCAGTTCATTCACGGTGTCTTTACTTGGGTCTATATCACAAAATCAAAAAGATCGGTAATTGAACAGCATTTACATCAAAAATGCCATTTATTGAAGTTGCTGTTGTGGGGGGCTGTGCCTCCCACACCCCCTGCTAATTATGTATACCAGCTTTGAGATTGCACTACAGTGAGGAAAGGTCAAATTTTCCGATCTCTACTGTACTGCAATCTCACAATAAACACCTCAATGAATGGCAGTTTGATGTGAAATGCCATTCGATTATCGGTCTTTTCGATTTCCTGATATATACCCTCTTTATTTAACTATGTGTCAGGCAAATATACATAAGTAAAAAATAATTTCACTGTAAATTTGCACAGGACAACACAGAAATCATATCAAATGAAACACAGAGTGATGTGTAGGCAAAAACTATATAGTCAACAACCATTAAAAACACTTGATTTCAAGGAGGTTTGCTTCAAGATGAGAACCAAGAATAAAGCTGTCCCTCACATATGGGAGGTATTCCGACCAAGAAGTGGGGCACAACAGGGGTTGTCATAGTATGCTGCTTCCCATTTCTTCACATAGAAAGGAAATATTCTGTAATCTCCATGAACTGTACATTCCAGATGGATTTTCATGGAACAGCTATGTACAAAAAAATCCTATTCACTGTAATTAACATTTACACATACATATAACCATATATAATATGTCTCAAAATAAAGCACACATGCAGACATATGTGTGTGTGTGTGTGTGTGTGTGTGTGTGTGTGTGTGTGTGTGTGTGTGTGTGCGTGTGTCTGTGTGCATGTGTGTGTGTGTGCGCCTGTGTGTGTGTGTGTGTGTGTGTGTGTGTGTGTGTGTGTGTGTGTGTGTGTGTGTGTGTGTGTGTGTGTGTGTGTCTGTGTGTGTCTGTGTGTGTGTGTGTGCATGTGTGTGTATGTGTGTGTATGTGCGTGTGTCTGTATGTATGTGTGTGTGTGTGTGTGTGTTCATGTGTGTGT